>NC_135312.1:52500-65000 GCF_048772815.1 Callospermophilus lateralis | reverse complement strand
TTTCCTCCCGGATGGCTGTCAAACCTGCAGCAGCACACACATCGGTCCATCTCGAAGTGGAGAATCTCTAAAGGATCTTCAAGGAAAGCGTGGACAAGGAGGATTCAGTCCCCGGGAGACTCTTGACACGAGATGGGAAATCCCCCCCCCCCCATTTCTTCTGGAAAATACCTAATACCAATAAAGACAGGACAAAATGCAGCACAGGCTGGCTGGCTGGCTGGCTGGCTGGCTGGCTGGCTGGCTGGCTGAGGTTTATGTAGCGCCGAGTAGGTCTACAGGTAAAATTGGATCCCAGAGCAACTGTGCAGTTACTCAGGGTCCTTGCCTTCCCCAACTGTCCCCTATCGGACCGAAGCTGCTCCCTCCCCTAAGGCCTTTCTCAGTCGGCTAATCCACCACACTTAGGAGTGGTGAAGGTGGGACACACGTTTTAGGTTTGCTTGGCTTCTTCAGTCGGATCTCATCTCGCCACCGGGTCAGAAACACAAGCATATACACGTGGATGCGCATAGCGACGGGTTTCCACCCTGTGGAACTTGGGAGTTCACAGTGAGTGCTCTGCGGTCTGAGAAAAGCAGCCTCGTTAGTTGCAGTCACTGAACGCTAGGTGGCGCAAAGCTACCGTCATTTTGGAAGGCCTGCCTGAGTTCCATTTCCAGTTTAGATATAATCTATCTACATGTATAGACATAGATACATAGATAGATAGATAGATAGACAGACAGACTGACAGACTTAGATATCTATATCTATATCCATATACAGATCACTACGCTGCAAGCCGCTGCGTCATATCTTCCTCTCTTCCCTCAGCCTACTGAGTCCCTGGAAAGACAGATGGGCACGGGCCTCAGTGCAGTTGTACTCCCGCTTTCCCCCCCCCCCCCCTACAGTAAAGTCCTGGAAGCACTGGGGGGTGGGGAGGACATACCGCTTTCACCCCTGGTATCTGATCACGTTCCTTAGCCTTTAACATGCCCCACCTAGGAGATAGCTTCTGTGCCTCTGCCCGACCCTTGGAATTTCAACTATAATCCCCACTTCCCCCATCCCACTCACTCCAATTCCCCAGTAGTAGTCCCTCCCAA
Organism: Callospermophilus lateralis; assembly: GCF_048772815.1. NCBI lineage: Eukaryota > Metazoa > Chordata > Mammalia > Rodentia > Sciuridae > Callospermophilus > Callospermophilus lateralis. The sequence goes on along the minus strand of NC_135312.1, from coordinate 63,909 downwards.
GGCTGTCACCACCAGAGGTCCATAGTAAACACCTCCCGCCCCCCCCCCCCCCCCCCGCCCCTGAGAGTTATGAGGGAGGGCCTGGATGAGGTTAAGAGAGAAACGAACAAAAATAAAACAGTGATGTTTCCCGTGTGTGTGTGTGTGTGTGTGTGTGTGTGTGTGTGTGTCTGTCTGTCTGTCTGTCTGTCCGTCCGTCTGTCTAGTGTGTACCTGTCTGAGCCCAAAACCCAAACAGGATGGATTTGGGCCTGGGGGAAGGAGAGGGAGGCCCTTCCTGGGTTTACTTTCTGGGGAAGGGAAGAGACAAAGGAAAAAAAGGTGAGGGTGTTGCCCAGCAATCAAGACCCTTTGTGGACCAATGCCCAAGGCCCTGGGTTTCTTCCCCAGCCTAGCATCACAAAAGAAACAAAAGTAGTGAACAAAGACAGACTCAAACAACCAAAACAGGCAATAAAATCTCATCTCAAAGACTCTGTGCTGGGCTGGGATGGGCTGGGATGCGCTGGGGTCCTTTATATCTCAGCGTTAGAGTGGTCGCCTAGCATATTCGAGGCCCTGGGTTAGATCCTCAGCTCCAGATAAAAAGAAATTAATAACATAAAGGCATTGTTTAAATACATACATACATACATACATACATACATACATACATACATACATAAATAGGTAGATAAATAAAATCCAGACACTAGAAGAGACCTTGCTCACACAGACAGAGGTGGTGGTGGTGGTGGGGGGAAGATCAAGATGGAAATCACTCTACCCTTGGCATCCAATAGACAAATATGGCTCCCCATACTCATGTCAGGGTTTCCTTGGTGGGGATGGAACCAGAAACCAGCCCCTCACACAGGGGCTGGTTTCTGCCTGGAGCCTGGAACTGGGGACTGAACACAGACACAGTTTACCACTGAGCTAAACCAACATCCCCTTTTTATACAGATATTTTTATATATTTTTGGTAAATCCATTGATTTATGAGTTGAACCCAGAAGCACTCACTTGACCACTGACTGAGCCACATCCCCATATTCAATTTATCTATCTATCTATCTATCTATCTATCTATCTATCTATCTATCATCTATCTATTCATTTGTTTTCTGGCTTGCTTGCTTGTTCTAGTTAAAGCTTGGTCCCGGGGTTTCAAAAACTGACTTCCAGACCACTCACGTTATAAAGGAATCAAGCCTTTATTAAAGCACAACTAGTGGCGACTGAGCAGAAGAACATAAAGCTGTTCCCCTGGCCAGCCCCAAACAATTGCAAGGGTGCCCCTTATAAGCCTCAAACCTGCAAAAGGGACGTTTTGGGGGGAGGGGGCGTCTAGCTAATGCAAGCAAGCCATGTTACAGAAGCGGGAGAGTGAAGTCAGGCGGAGGGACGCTCAGCCAATCACAATCAGCCTAGCCACTCCAGTGACAGAAGCTTAGCCCCCCCCCCCCCGCTCCCCCTTTTATGGGCTAGTTACAGAAACAATGTCCCATTAGGTAGTTCCTTACTCTTAAAGGTTTCTATAGCACAAGGAAAAGAACATCTTGCGTCAGTCATGACCCTTCTACTTGGCCTGGTTGTTTTACAGAATGGGGACATAAAACAAAACGGAGTCCCATTTGCTTTTACTATCACAACTTTTCTTTGGGAGACAGGGGTCTCCTCGCGAGGTTACTTTCGCTATGAGTTTACGATCCTTCTCTCAACCTCCTCCTGATCCTCTTGGGGGTGGGCGGGGGAGGATCGACATGAACCCCCAACCCATACCTTTAATTTTTTGAGCTGTAGATGGATGGACACACTATCTTTACCTTATTTACTTGTTTGTCCCTTTGTTTTGGGTTCTGTGGTGCTCAGGATGGAATCCAGCGCCCCACACGTCCCAGGCAAGTGCTCTACTACCGAGCTAAAACCCTAGCCCAAGCTTTGCATTCTAGAATGAATACATTTCCTTCTATGCTGAAGGAACACAGACACATTTATTGCACAACAAGCCCAGAGATCTTCACATCACACTTGCCTAGAAGTCCTACATACATTCATTGACCTTTGACTTTGGAAGCCAAGTTCAGAATCTACCAGCTCTGGCCAGACTCTGGCCAGATAACTGCCACGATGTGGTGTTTTGCTCACCAACAGTTGGACCTAGGAGAACAGCTTGGACTCAAGTGGACAAATACTCTTATGCATTCAGGAAACAGTGCCACTCACCTGGTACAGGAGTGTTCTTTCAACAAATGATCCCCAAACCCTTACTTTTTCGATTAAAACTAACAGATGTGAAAACTGGTCATTAATGGCACAGATCTTTTTATTTATTTATTTATTTATTATTTTTTAGAGAGAGTGTGAGAGTGAGAGACAGGGAGAGAGAATTTTTTTAATATTTATTTATTTAGTTAGTTAGTTAGTTAGTTAGTTAGTTTTCCGCGGATATAACATCTTGATTTGTTTGCGGTGCTGAGGATCGAACCCTGGCCGCACGCATGCCAGGCGAGCATGCTACCACTTGAGCCACATCCCCAGCCCCAAGCACAGATCTTTCTCTTTTCGTTTTCTTTTCTTTCTTTCTTTCTTTCTTTCTTTCTTTCTTTCTTTCTTTCTTTCTTTTTTTTTTTTTTTTTTTTTCTAAATCTGAATGTTACACCGAATGCATGTGTTAGAACTTCCACATGTGTCACTGACTATGGGATAAGTTTAGAGCTTCGATAAAATACACGTTCTAATAAAAAGGGTGACCTCTCATGTAGGAAACCTATATGTCTTTAAGTGTACCGACTTTTTAATAATAAAAAAATCTCTCAGACACAGCACAGCATAGTACTCTAGTCCCCAGATGTGCACACATCTCCAGTGACAGAGATGTGGGGTGATTCAGGAGAATCACAAGACTAAGCCCAGCCTCAGCAACTTATGGAGCCCTGGGGTAACTCGACAGAGAGAGAGAGGGGGGGGGGAGAGACAGAGAGAGAGAGAGAGAGAGAGAGAGAGACAGAGAGACAGAGAGAGACAGAGAAGGGGGGATAGGTGTTGGGGGGGGTGTTGCTCAGAGGCAAAGCATCTCAGAAGGAAGAGGGGGAATTTATTATAATAAGAAAACATAAGAACTGAACCTTTACAGCAACAAAACTCTGATGACTCTGCTGACACTCTGTTGTTCTAACCCATCGGAGGCCTAGCAAGGTTATCAAACAGAAAAGTGATTTTCTGGATGAAAATTCTAAATATTTGTTAGCCAATGGGCAGATAACCCACCCTGAAAGTCCATATGGCTTCACCTATGATTAGGGAGGGGGAGGGTAGGGAAAAGAGAAAGGAAAAAGGATATGGGTTTTAACATGAGCCTCAGTGGCTGAGCAGTGAGACTTATACTCAAAGCCTATAAAGTGGACCCCTGTTACATTTTCTGACACCCACCACCACCTCACCCCCCCCACCCCCCCCCACCCCGCTTTAATTGATTTGACAGTTGGGAGAAAAATTAAAAAAAAAAAAAAAAAAAAAAAGACAAAAAAGGACAACAACAGCAACAGACAGAAACAACAACCACCCTTACCGAATTTCTGAATTTACATGAGTGAATGACTCTTCTTGATTCTCAGTAACATAGTTTATACTTTTCATGGTTTTTGATTTGTTTGTATGTAATTAAAAAAAAAAAAATCAGAAGAAATTATTGGTATGCATGGTGGTGGTGGTGGCGGTGGTGGCAAAAAGTAACCTGGAACCTGCTTTACTTAGGCTACTGGTTTGATAAAGTCTTCCTTGCATGGATGTGTTGTTGTAGGGACAAATGAGGCAAGGCACCGACCGAACAGAGCAGGAAAACGGTTTTATTTGGCTGCAGCCAGGTTCAGAGAAGATGGCTTTTGCTGTAAGGAATTAATCCCCTGAACCCAAAGTTCAGGTAGTTTCAGAGTTTTATACCCAGCATGTAAGGGGAGGGGCTCAGAAATTCATGGTCTGCAGAAGTTCACATAAAAGCAGCTTTTTCTCTCACTGTCCTGGGCATGTTAACCCTTGGAGGACAACACCTGAGAAGGGGAGAGCTTCTTCTCCCCTGTCTACTCTCCCCCTGCCAGCTGTTACCATGGAGTCCAGTTGGTACCCTCTCGTATCTTAAACATGTAGACATCTCTGTGAAGCCCAGCTCAAGGCCAGAGGCCTTGTTTGCACATTTCTTCAAAGTACTGTTCTGGACATGTTTGTGAAAGACTAGTAACGGGGTGTCCAGCACCTGGAGTGCTGGTATCTTCTCGGCCAGTGGCCAAGTAAACAGGGCGACACGAAAATAGGAAGTTTATCCACCTTGAATTCTTTTGCACAGAGAGACTCTTTTGCTGACAGACCTAAAACCAGTCTGGGTGAAGATTTCAGAAGAGGCCCAGTTAAGACTTTTCAGTGGAGAAAGGGGGTGCCACTTCAGATGATGAAGTTTTACCTAACAATAGTTTGGTTTCCAAAGGCTTTTTTTTTTTTTTTTTTTTTTTTGGTAATCCAATCCCCTGCTTTTCCCTTAGAGCTCTTCTCTTTTCTCTTAGAAAACTCTACTCTTACTCAGAGGTCCAAATCTCCATTCCAATGACACAGGGGGAAAAAAAAAAAAAAAAAAAAAATTCTCTCAAGCACCTGGACCCCTCCTGCCCCAAACACAGGAGTTCTGGGTGATCAATGAATTTAAAAGGCAGGAAGAATGGATCATTAACAGAAATGAACATAACCACAGTTACTACTTTCTAAGAGCTGGAAAGAATTACCCAGGGCAGAGCTTCCAACTGAAACACTGTAATTATTAGACAACAAACAGACAGACAGACAGACAGACAGACAGACAGACAGACAGTCAGACAGACAAAAACCCTGAAGTACAAGAGACTCTCCCCTTCTCTCTCTATAACACACACACACACACACACACACACACACACACACACACACACACCCCTCTCTTTCTCTACACCAAACTCTTTTTAATCGCTTGATTTTCAGTTTCTCACTTAGTGGAGCACCCCTTTTCTTTAGGATCAATCTCCTCCTGGGTTTCTTTTTATACCAAAGGGGGGCAAGTTACACATAATCCAGGAGAAGAAGGCCAAAGCAATCAGGTTATTAAGGAACATCAGGAGAGAGAAATTAAATGCTGGTAGACACATTGAACAAGTGCTCTGAAACAAATGATATTCAAATTAACCTCTTAGTGTAGTTTTAAACCAATCGGTCAGCATAAATGCAGAGTTAGAGAGACAAACTGACCCTTAAAACAGGTTGGGAATTGTGAACAGCCTGGAGAGGCCACATTTTTCTTCCTTCAGGGGCAGTGGGAGAGACTTTGCCCTGCCTGTTGTTATGTAAATCAGAACTGAGACCTGCCCCAAGCAAGCCCGGTTTAGTGTAAGAATCTTACTTCCCCGCCCTGATAACTGGCACCCCAGCCTGGCAGGAAACAAATTTCCCCTTGCAGACAAAGCGGTAGGAACCCAAAGTGGCGGGAACCACCCTTCCCCGCTCCCCTCCCCCCTCCCCCTCCCCCCCCCAAAAAAAACCCAAAAAAAACCCACAATGTCACCGAGAAGGCGTAGTACAAGTACCTGCTTTATCTAGGCTACTGGTTTGATAAAGTTGGCACTTTGTTGGGGGTATTTGGGTATTTCAATCTCACCTTGACCCCTGACCCGCCCCTCTCAAGAGTTTGTGACAGATGGATGCGGCTATTTCTCCCTGAGATTTGTGAATGTACAGGTTTATACTTTCTTTGGGTTTCATCCCGTTCTTGAAATGAATCCTGGCAGTGGCCGACATGCTACGACCTCCAGCTTACTTTTGTGTTGTTCAGAGAAGAGTTGTGGTGTGATTTCATCTTTTAGACTTTGTCGAGATTTGGTTTATGTTCCATTCTATGGTCAACTTTGGTAAACATTCCGTATTCACTTGAAAAGAATGTCTGCTGTGTAGTGGTGGCCTTGCAGTGTTCTGAACGTGCCCATTAGGTGTGGGTTGTTCGTGATGTAGTTCTGCTGTCCTTTGTTCCTGATTATTTATTTATGGCCTAAGTCGTCCTCAGCTGCTAAGGGACGAGTGTTCTCATCTCCTTGCCATAATAGATTTATCCATCTTTTCCTTTAATTCTCTGTGGTTTTCATGCAGGTATTTATTTATTTATTTATTTATTTAGTTAGTTAGTTAGTTAGTTAGTTAGTTATAGCTGTTGATGGACACAATGTCTTTATTTTTGTTTATTTATTTTTATGTGGTGCTGAGGATTGAACCCAGGGCCTCACGAATGCAAGGCAAGCACTCTACCACTGAGCTACAATTCCAACCCTCATGTAGGTATTTTGAGGTTATTGAATGACTTGCACACTACCTTAAGATTGTTTAATGCTTCCTCAAAGATCTGACTGTTTATCAATGTGCTATGTTCCTCCTACGCCTGGCAGTGATTGTCTTGTGTGTACCTTGAAGTCATACTAAAAATAAAATAAATAAGTGACTGGGTACAGTGGCCTATGCCTGTCATCCCAGACAGGCTTCTCTCTCTCTCTCTCTCTCTCTCTCTCTCTCACACACACACACACACACACACACACACACACACACAGCTGAGGCAGGAGGATCCAGAGTTTAAAGCCACCCTCAGCAAAAGTGAGACACTAAGCAACTCAGTGAGACCCTGTCTCTAAGTAATATACTAGATAGGTAGGGCTAGGGGATGTGGCTCAGTAGTCAGTGAGTGCCCCTGAGTTCAATCCCTCCTTACAGGCCTCCTCCAATAAATAAACAAACAGATAAAAAAATACATATGTTTATCTTGTTTATTTAGGTGATGATGATGATGATGATGATTTCAATGTGGTGCCCGGGATTGAACCCTGTGCCTCATGCGTACTTGGTAAGTACTGTACCACTGAGCCACAACACCAGACTGACAACACCATGAAGTGCTCTTGCAACCTTTCTCCAGCTTTATTTATCCCAGAGCATGTGGTGTTTCAGTCTAGGGCAACAGACCATGCTTTTTAGCCAAGGCAGCCTCTCTTAGAGCCCTGTTACAGCTTCTTATTACCAAGTGTCTAAATGTAAAATTTGGCTCTGTGATATTGATAGATCAATAAAAATAAAGATACAAAAAAAAAAAAAAAAGATAAAACGGTCAAACAGACAAAATACAACTTCACAAGGAAGAATCCTTGTGATGATTTGTTCGATGATTTGTTCCTTTTTGTATGGCGTGCTAAGGCTCAAACTCTGTGCCAGGCCGGCCCTCTGCTACTGACCCAAAGACACAGACAGACCCTAGACAAGAAAGGATTCTCAGAGGCTGGTCATCTTCCAATTTTTTTTTTTTTTGTACAGAAAAAGGAGGAAACACAAAGCCCAAAGACAAGCAGATCAAATTCCCAAGCAACCGATTTCAAACTGATTTTGACATGTTTCTGTCAATTCCTACATTGTCTGGATGGATCGAACCGTGGCCTAGCAGCTAGTCTGCCTGTCTAATTGTGGCTTCACCATGGTGGTTTCGGTTTTGAAGTCCCACACCGCCCGTGTCCCCCGCCGGATTCTCTGGGGGTGCTGGGCAGACTGCCGGCGCCTCCCGCTGCTGCGGGGCACCCTGGCGGGGTGGGGGTGGGGCGGCTGGTGGGACGTGTCCAGGTGACTTTCTACGACCCCTGCGAAGGGGATCCCGCTGACACCGACCCTTCCGCCTGATTTTGTTGACGGTTTTCGAGCTCCCCCTGGTGGCCGCTTTTATAGGAGTGTCTTAATCCACTTCTGAGAAGTATCTGTTCAGGTCCTTGGCCCATGGATTGATTGCATTATTTGTTTGATTCTTCCCCGCCCCCCCCCGCCCCCCCCCCCCCCCCCGTTGTCGTTGTTGTTTCGCTCTGGGGCAAGGGCCCACGCTTTTTAGCCAAGGCAGCCGCTCTTAGCGCCCTGTTACAGCTTCTTATTACCATGTGCCTAAACGTAAAATTTGGCTCTGTGACCCGGTGGAAAATGACTTTCGGTTCAAGAAAATGCTCATTTCTTACTCAGGTAAATAAATAGGTAAATAAAAACACAAATTCAAATAAGAATTAATGGGCTGGAGATGTGCCTCAAGTGGTAATGCGCTCCCGCGGCATGCGCGGGGCGCTGGGTTCGATCCTCAGCACCACGTAAAATAAAATAAAGATGTTGTGCCCACCGCATACTGAAAAATAAACATTAAAAAAAAATATTCTCTCTCTCTCTCTCTCTCTCCTCTCTCTCCACCCCCCTCTTCCCTCTCTCTCTCTCCCCCCTCCTCCTCCTCCTCTCTGTCTTTACAAAAGAAAAATAAGTAAAAGTTAAAAAGGGGGCTGGGGATGTGGCTCAAGCGGTAGCGCAGTTGCAGTTGCAGTTGCCCGGGTTCGGTCCTCAGCACACAAACAAAGATGTTGTTAAAAAAAAAAAAAAAAAAAGTAAATATTGAAATTCTCTCTCACTCTCTCTTAAAAAAAAAAAAAAAAAAAAAAAAAAAAAAAGATAACGTGGCCAGGCAGAGAAAATAGAACTCCCCAAGGAAGAATCCTTATTCCTATTATGATCAGTATTCTTTTTTTTTTTTTTTCTTTTTTAGAGTAGTTGTAGGTGGACAGCACGCCTTCTTTCGACTTTGTTCCTTTTTGTATGCCGCGCTAAGGCTCAAACCCAGTGCCTCCTATGTGCTAGGCCGGCCCTCTGGCACTGAACCACAGACACAGAGGAGGAAGGTTTCTCAGAGGCTGTTCATCTTCCCATTTTTTTTTTTTTTTTTTTTTTTTTTTGGTACAGAGACAGGCGGAAACACCGAGCCCAAAGACCAGCAGATCAAATTCCCCAGCCACCGATTTCGACGGGTTTTTACATGTTTCTGTCAATTCCTCCATTCTCTGGATGGATCGGACCGTGGCCTAGCAGCTAGTCTGCCTGTCTAATAGTGGCTTCACCGTGGTGGTTTCGGTTTTGAAGTCCCACACCGCCCGTGTCCCCCGCCGGATTCTCTAGGGGTGCTGGGCCGATCTGCCTGCGTCTCGTGCCCGCCGCTGTGGGGGGGGGGGGCCCTGGCGGGGCGACCCGGCTGGTGGGACGTGTCCGGGTGACTTTCTACGACCCCTGCGGGGCGGATCCCGCTGACGCCGACCGAGGTTCCGCGTCCCTTCCTCCTGATTTGGTTGACGGTTGTCGAGCTCCCCCTGGTGGCCGCTTTTATAGGAGCGTCGGATCATCGGAAGTCTCCAAGGCGTGATATTCGGCGGCGGTGGCCGAGACAGAGTTCCAGGAGCTGGGCGGCGCCAGCGGAACTGTCTCGGTCACGCTGGGCTGGGCCGTTGTGGCCCGTTGGCGGGATATTGGACCTGCAGGCTTACTGTGTGTGTGTGTCGGTTGTCTTCTCTCCCTGCACGGTCCGGGCCGCGGGCGCCTCGGGTGGCAGTCTGAGCGGTTCCTTCGCCGCCACGGGCTTCGCTTTGCCCGGTCTGGGTCGGTCGCCGGGACTTCTGTCATATTTTTCTCCCGCTTCCTCTCCCTCTCTCTCGCGGGTTTTGGCCGCGGGGCTGCGGGGCTTCACCGGGCGGGCCAGGCGGGTGTGCTCGCCCGGCCTTGCCGCATTGCCTCTTCGGGGGCCCGCTGCCCGGGGCTTGTCCTGTTGGCTACGCCCGGCGTCCTTCGGACGTGTTCCCCGTCCGCCCTTCCCCACCCCCTCCCCGGTCCTGCTCGCTGGGGATGGCGGTCCCCGTCTCTTGTCTTTGCCTTCGTCAACGAGGGTCGACCAGTTGTCCCTAGGGGCTCTGGATCTCGGTGATGGGCTCGATTTCGCGGTCCGCTGACCGTGACTGTGTTCAGGGAAGGCGGCAGTGGTGAGTGAACTGTTCCCCGTTGCCCCGGTCGCGATTGTTTTGGCCCGAGTTGGCCGTTTTCTGCCATCGGGTAGGTGCTGACACGTTGTCCTCTGGCGGCACACGCCAGAGCGAGGGAGCTTGGGCCTCCGGGTGCGTGCGGGGCTCTGGGCTGATGGGGTGGCCCGGACCCGTTCCCTCTTGAGCTGCTTGCCTGGGCCTGCGTGCGACGGCTCTTTGGCGCACCTGGAGCGCCCTCGCGGTGGTGCCGCCTCTGGCCGGCCGGCCTTCTGGCGCCGGAGGGCGGCGGGGGTAGGTGGCGGGTGGTCCTTTACCGCCCGTGCGCTCCTCGCTGCGGGCACCGAGGGTGGCGTGACGACGCTTGCTTCCATGGCTCCGAGCCGCGTGTCAGGCGTTCCCCGTTCCGTGTCGTCGGCCGCTCTCCCTGGGGTGTGGGGCCGGCGAGGCCGTAGCAGGCTCCTCTTAGAAGCGGTCCTCGCCGGGTCTCCCCCTGCTCCCTGGGCCTCTCCCGCCCACTCTGCTGATCGATGTGGTGACTTTGCGCTCTCCTGGGCCGGACCAAAGCCGCGCCAGGCGAGGGACGGACATTCATGGCGAATGGGCCGACTCTTCTCGTCCTGCCCGCGGGCCCCTCGCCTTGCCTCCCCGCCCGTTCGCGGTGCGGGGAAGGGCGGGGGTGCGGAATCCGGCCTCGACCTCGCTCCTGGGGTCCTCTGACGTAGCGGGTGCTTCTCGCTCGCCGCCCCCCCTGGGCGGCCAAGGGCCGTGTGTGTGGCCCTCCCCGGCGCGGGGAGGGCTGCCACCGTGCTGCCTCGGCGCGACGGTGCGCCTCTGCTTCGGTGCTCCTGGGGCGCTCCGGGTTGTTTCCTGAGGTGCCTGAGGCTGAGCCGGTGTGTGCTGCTCCCGATCCCAGTGCCGCTGCCGCGGCCGGCCGCCGCCTCGCTGTCGGTCTCGCCCCGTCTGTGGGGGTTTCCGAGGCGAGTGCCTGAAGGGAAGAGCGGTGTCGCTTCTTTCGGGGGATCGAGGCGGTAAGCTCGGCAGCGTTGCCCGCTCCCTCTCCGGGGGGGAGGGTGTCGCGTTGTCGTCCCCAGCGCCGAGTGGCGTGGGGAGTGTTAGGCGAGCGGGCGCCCGGGCGCTCTTCCCTCTCTCCGGTGGGGGAAGGAGACGTTGCCCGGGCGTGTGAGCGATGGTGGCGGGACGCCGAGCTGGGGCCGGTCGGGCCCCCGAGGCGATGGGGCTTTGGGTGTCCCCGGCCGCGAACGCTCAAGAAGCCTTGTGCTTGCCTGTACCGCAGATCCCCCCTCGTTGTCTCGGCGGCCGGTTGGCAGAGGGGCTGGGTTGGGTGCGGCCCACCCTCAGTGAGGAAGTTTCTCTAGCGATCCGTGAAGGGCGTGCCTTGTGTGGGGGTACCGGATTCCCCCGTTGGCCGCCCCCTGCTTTTTGCGCTACGCTACCGTCGGTGGTGTGTGTAGGCGAGAGTCCCCCCTCCCCGCCGTCTGGGAGTGCAGGGGTCCGCCGGCCCCCCGCGGGTGGGGGCCGAGCGCCTGCTCTT
>NC_135312.1:25000-40000 GCF_048772815.1 Callospermophilus lateralis | reverse complement strand
TCTTTTAATGCCGTATGTACAGAGGTCGACCAGTTGTCCTAACATAAGTGGGCGGGGACGGGGCGGGGGCGGGGATGGGGGTTGGGGCCGAAGTCGAAATGAGTATGCCTTTATACACACCCTTTTTTTTTTTTCCTTCCTTCTTTCTTTCCTCCTCCTCCTCCTCCTCCTCCTCCTCCTCCTCCTCCTCCTCCTCCTCCTCCCCCCCCACCCTAACCTCCCCTCCCCCTCCCTCTCCTCCTCCTCCTCCTCCTCCTCTTCCTCCCCGTCCAAGTTAATTTGTCCTTGGATTCTTTTTATTTTTTAATTTTTTTTTTAATTTTTATTTTTTAGTTATCGGCGGACACGACATCTTTGTTTGTATGTGGTGCTGAGGATCGAACCCGGGCCACACGCATGCCAGGCGAGCGCGCTAGCTACCGCTTGAGCCACATCCCCAGCCCCTGGATTCTTTTCAGCTGTAAGTGACGGTAGGATGACTCCACAAATACTCCTTATTTCACGTGGGGACATTCTTTCCTAATCGGTAGTTCAGTTTTAATTGCATGCATCAAATCATTCCTTGTGTGGGTCTGGGCTTTTTCTTCTCTTGGTGCTCAGTACCTGGAGAGGAATGTCAAAGCCCGGGGGTGGGGGGTGGGGGGTGTGCTCTCTGGTGTTTGTGCATTTCTCTCCTTCCTTGCTTGCACACCAACTCAACTCTCGCTCGCTCCCTCTCTCCTTCCCTCCTTCCTTTCTTTCACTTTTGCTTCACTGTTTCTTTCCTGGTGGTGCTGGTGCTGGTGGTGCTTCCTTTCGATTACTTTCCTTTATTTTTTTCTTGATTTTTTTTTTTTTTTTAACATTTGCTGCCCCTCCCCCGGTCTCTCTCTCTCTCTCTCTCTCTCTCTCTCTCTCTCTCTCTCTCTCTCTGAGATTCAGAGGCCACCTTGCACTTCTTCCTGGCCGCAGTTGTAATTCAGCTTTTTACTTTTGATAAGAGTCACTTCTGACATCCTCTGCTCTCCAAAGTCTACGTGACTTCATGACTATGCTGGGCCTGGACTCAAGGGCAGATAAGTCTGCCTAAAACAGGGAAGAAAGGTGATATGATTTCCCCTGGATTGAATCCAGAAGTGCCTAACTACCACCACGGAGTTTTTGTGTGTGTTTTTTTTTTTTTTTTTTTTTTTTTCGTTTTTTTTTGTTTTGTTTTGTTTTGTTTTTTTGAGATGGGGTGTCCCTGGATTGCTCATGTTGGCTAACATCAAAGGAGACAACATCCTATCTCAGTCTGTGATAACACCTGCGGTGGTGTTATCACATGGGGTGTGTGTGGGGGGGTGTCCTTCCCCTTCCCCTTCCCTCTCTCCTTTCTCTATTTGCTGGTTAAAGCTCGAGGTCTCTGGAGGTTGCCTGATTACTCCCAGGACCTCACCTTCTCTTGTGAGTAGCTGAGGTGGTGGTTGCTGAACCCTGTCCCACCATTCTGATCTTTCACTACTCTTACTGTTCTCTTCCAGGACTTTTGCATCGAGTTCCTTCTTCCAAGGATGGTGGAATGATGACAAAGATGATGGTACTGGAGATTTGGAACACTTTTTTTTTTTTTTTTTTGTTTGTTTGTTTTTTTGGTGGTTGTTTTTCCTCCCGGATGGCTGTCAAACCTGCAGCAGCACACACATCGGTCCATCTGGAAGTGGAGAATCTCTAAAGGATCTTCAAGGAAAGCGTGGACAAGGAGGATTCAGTCCCCGGGAGACTCTTGACACGAGATGGGAAATCCCCCCCCCCCCCATTTCTTCTGGAAAATACCTAATACCAATAAAGACAGGACAAAATGCAGCACAGGCTGGCTGGCTGGCTGGCTGGCTGGCTGAGGTTTATGTAGCGCCGAGTAGGTCTACAGGTAAAATTGGATCCCAGAGCAACTGTGCAGTTACTCAGGGTCCTTGCCTTCCCCAACTGTCCCCTATCGGACCGAAGCTGCTCCCTCCCCTAAGGCCTTTCTCAGTCGGCTAATCCACCACACTTAGGAGTGGTGAAGGTGGGACACACGTTTTAGGCTTGCTTGGCTTCTTCAGTCGGATCTCATCTCGCCACCGGGTCAGAAACACAAGCATATACACGTGGATGCGCATAGCGACGGGTTTCCACCCTGTGGAACTTGGGAGTTCACAGTGAGTGCTCTGCGGTCTGAGAAAAGCAGCCTCGTTAGTTGCAGTCACTGAACGCTAGGTGGCGCAAAGCTACCGTCATTTTGGAAGGCCTGCCTGAGTTCCATTTCCAGTTTAGATATAATCTATCTACATGTATAGACATAGATACATAGATAGATAGATAGATAGACAGACAGACTGACAGACTTAGATATCTATATCTATATCCATATACAGATCACTACGCTGCAAGCCGCTGCGTCATATCTTCCTCTCTTCCCTCAGCCTACTGAGTCCCTGGAAAGACAGATGGGCACGGGCCTCAGTGCGGTTGTACTCCCGCCTTCCCCCCCCCCCCCCTACAGTAAAGTCCTGGAAGCACTGGGGGGTGGGGAGGACATACCGCTTTCACCCCTGGTATCTGATCACGTTCCTTAGCCTTTAACATGCCCCACCTAGGAGATAGCTTCTGTGCCTCTGCCCGACCCTTGGAATTTGAACTATAATCCCCACTTCCCCCATCCCACTCACTCCAATTCCCTAGTAGTAGTCCCTCCCTCCCAAGGCTGTCACCACCAGAGGTCCATAGTAAACACCTTCCCCTCCCCCCCCCCCCCCCCCCCGCCCCTGAGAGTTATGAGGGAGGGCCTGGATGAGGTTAAGAGAGAAACGAACAAAAATAAAACAGTGATGTTTCCCGTGTGTGTGTGTGTGTGTGTGTGTGTCTGTGTCTGTCTGTCTGTCTGTCTGTCTAGTGTGTACCTGTCTGAGCCCAAAACCCAAACAGGATGGATTTGGGCCTGGGGGAAGGAGAGGGAGGCCCTTCCTGGGTTTACTTTCTGGGGAAGGGAAGAGACAAAGGAAAAAAAGGTGAGGGTGTTGCCCAGCAATCAAGACCCTTTGTGGACCAAGGCCCGAGGCCCTGGGTTTCTTCCCCAGCCTAGCATCACAAAAGAAACAAAAGTTGTGAACAAAGACAGACTCAAACAACCAAAACAGGCAATAAAATCTCATCTCAAAGACTCTGTGCTGGGCTGGGATGGGCTGGGATGCGCTGGGGTCCTTTATATCTCAGCGTTAGAGTGGTCCCCTAGCATATTCGAGGCCCTGGGTTAGATCCTCAGCTCCAGATAAAAAGAAATTAATAACATAAAGGCATTGTTTAAATACATACATACATACATACATACATACATACATACATACATAGATAAATAGGTAAATAAATAAAATCCAGACACTAGAAGAGACCTTGCTCACACAGACAGAGGTGGTGGGGGGGGGGGGGGGGAGATCAAGATGGAAATCACTCTACCCTTGGCATCCAATAGACAAATATGGCTCCCCATACTCATGTCAGGGTTTCCTTGGTGGGGATGGAACCAGAAACCAGCCTCTCACACAGGGGCTGGTTTCTGCCTGGAGCCTGGAACTGGGGACTGAACACAGACACAGTTTACCACTGAGCTAAACCAACATCCCCTTTTTATACAGATATTTTTATATATTTTTGGTAAATCCATTGATTTATGAGTTGAACCCAGAAGCACTCACTTGACCACTGACTGAGCCACATCCCCATATTCAATTTATCTATCTATCTATCTATCTATCTATCTATCTATCTATCTATCATCTATCTATTCATTTGTTTTCTGGCTTGCTTGCTTGTTCTAGTTAAAGCTTGGTCCCGGGGTTTCAAAAACTGACTTCCAGACCACTCACGTATAAAGGAATCAAGCCTTTATTAAAGCACAACTAGTGGCGACTGAGCAGAAGAGCATAAAGCTGTTCCCCTGGCCAGCCCCAAACAATTGCAAGGGTGCCCCTTATAAGCCTCAAACCTGCAAAAGGGACGTTTTGGGGGGAGGGGGCGTCTAGCTAATGCAAGCAAGCCACGTTACAGAAGCGGGAGAGTGAAGTCAGGCGGAGGGACGCTCAGCCGATCACAATCAGCCTAGCCACTCCAGTGACAGAAGCTTAGCCCCCCCCCCCCCCCCCGCTCCCCCTTTTATGGGCTAGTTACAGAAACAATGTCCCATTAGGTAGTTCCTTACTCTTAAAGGTTTCTATAGCACAAGGAAAAGAACATCTTGCTTCAGTCATGACCCTTCTACTTGGCCTGGTTGTTTTACAGAATGGGGACATAAAACAAAACGGAGTCCCATTTGCTTTTACTATCACAACTTTTCTTTGGGAGACAGGGGTCTCCTCGCGAGGTTACTTTCGCTATGAGTTTACGATCCTTCTCTCAACCTCATCCTGATCCTCTTGGGGGTGGGCGGGGGAGGATCGACATGAACCCCCAACCCATACCTTTAATTTTTTGAGCTGTAGATGGATGGACACACTATCTTTACCTTATTTACTCGTTTGTCCCTTTGTTTTGGGTTTTGTGGTGCTCAGGATGGAATCCAGCGCCCCACACGTCCCAGGCAAGTGCTCTACTACCGAGCTAAAACCCTAGCCCAAGCTTTGCATTCTAGAATGAATACATTTCCTTCTATGCTGAAGGAACACAGACACATTTATTGTACAACAAGCCCAGAGATCTTCACATCACACTTGCCTAGAAGTCCTACATACATTCATTGACCTTTGACTTTGGAAGCCAAGTTCAGAATCTACCAGCTCTGCCCAGACTCTGGCCAGATAACTGCCACGATGTGGTGTTTTGCTCACCAACAGTTGGACCTAGGAGAACAGCTTGGACTCAAGTGGACAAATACTCTTATGCATTCAGGAAACAGTGCCACTCACCTGGTACAGGAGTGTTCTTTCAACAAATGATCCCCAAACCCTTACTTTTTCAATTAAAACTAACAGATGTGAAAACTGGTCATTAATGGCACAGATCTTTTTATTTATTTATTTATTATTTTTTAGACAGAGTGTGAGAGTGAGAGACAGGGAGAGAGAATTTTTTAAATATTTATTTATTTATTTAGTTAGTTAGTTAGTTAGTTAGTTTTCCGCGGATATAACATCTTGATTTGTTTGTGGTGCTGAGGATCGAACCCTGGCCGCACGCATGCCAGGCGAGCATGCTACCACTTGAGCCACATCCCCAGCCCCAAGCACAGATCTTTCTCTTTTCGTTTTCTTTTCTTTCTTTCTTTCTTTCTTTCTTTCTTTCTTTCTTTCTTTCTTTTTTTTTTTTTTTTTTTTTTTTCTAAATCTGAATGTTACACCGAATGCATGTGTTAGAACTTCCACATGGGTCACTGACTATGGGATAAGTTTAGAGCTTCGATACAATACACGTTCTAATAAAAAGGGTGACCTCTCATGTAGGAAACCTATATGTCTTTAAGTGTACCGACTTTTTAATAATAAAAAAATCTCTCAGACACAGCACAGCATAGTACTCTAGTCCCCAGATGTGCACACATCTCCAGTGACAGAGATGTGGGGTGATTCAGGAGAATCACAAGACTAAGCCCAGCCTCAGCAACTTATGGAGCCCTGGGGTAACTCGAGAGAGAGAGAGAGAGAGAGAGAGAGAGAGAGAGAGAGAGAGAGAGAGGCAGAGAAGGGGGGATAGGTGTTGGGGGGGTGTTGCTCAGAGGCAAAGCATCTCAGAAGGAAGAGGGGGAATTTATTATAATAAGAAAACATAAGAACTGAACCTTTACAGCAACAAAACTCTGATGACTCTGCTGACACTCTGTTGTTCTAACCCATCGGAGGCCTAGCAAGGTTATCAAACAGAAAAGTGATTTTCTGGATGAAAATTCTAAATATTTGTTAGCCAATGGGCAGATAACCCACCCTGAAAGTCAATATGGCTTCACCTATGATTAGGGAGGGGGAGGGTAGGGAAAAGAGAAAGGAAAAAGGATATGGGTTTTAACATGAGCCTCAGTGGCTGAGCAGTGAGACTTATACTCAAAGCCTATAAAGTGGACCCCTGTTACATTTTCTGACACCCACCACCACCTCACCCCCCCCACCCCCCCACCCCGCTTTAATTGATTTGACAGTTGGGAGAAAAATTTAAAAAAAAAAAAAAAAGACAAAAAAGGACAACAACAGCAACAGACAGAAACAACAACCACCCTTACCGAATTTCTGAATTTACATGAGTGAATGACTCTTCTTGATTCTCAGTAACATAGTTTATACTTTTCATGGTTTTTGATTTGTTTGTATGTAATTAAAAAAAAAAAATCAGAAGAAATTATTGGTATGCATGGTGGTGGTGGTGGCGGTGGTGGCAAAAAGTAACCTGGAACCTGCTTTACTTAGGCTACTGGTTTGATAAAGTCTTCCTTGCATGGATGTGTTGTAGGGACAAATGAGGCAAGGCACCGACCGAACAGAGCAGGAAAACGGTTTTATTTGGATGCAGCCAGGTTCAGAGAAGATGGCTTTTGCTGTAAGGAATTAATCCCCTGAACCCAAAGTTCAGGTAGTTTCAGAGTTTTATACCCAGCATGTAAGGGGAGGGGCTCAGAAATTCATGGTCTGCAGAAGTTCACATAAAAGCAGCTTTTTCTCTCACTGTTCTGGGCATGTTAACCCTTGGAGGACAACACCTGAGAAGGGGAGAGCTTCTTCTCCCCTGTCTACTCTCCCCCTGCCAGCTGTTACCATGGAGTCCAGTTGGTACCGTCTCGTATCTTAAACATGTAGACATCTCTGTGAAGCCCAGCTCAAGGCCAGAGGCCTTGTTTGCACATTTCTTCAAAGTACTGTTCTGGACATGTTTGTGAAAAACTAGTAACGGGGGGGGGGGGGTGGGGGGTGGGGGGGGTGGGGGGGGGTGTCCAGCACCTGGAGTGCTGGTATCTTCTCGGCCAGTGGCCAAGTAAACAGGGCGACACGAAAATAGGAAGTTTATCCACCTTGAATTCTTTTGCACAGAGAGACTCTTTTGCTGACAGACCTAAAACCAGTCTGGGTGAAGATTTCAGAAGAGGCCCAGTTAAGACTTTTCAGTGGAGAAAGGGGGTGCCACTTCAGATGATGAATCCCAAAGACACATTGGACTGGCCCAAACATATCGCATATTTTAAGCTTCTTCTCATTCACGGCAAAGAGTAAGCAGTTTTACCTAACAATAGTTTGGTTTCAAAAGGGTTTTTTTTTTTTTTTTTTTGGTAATCCAATCCCCTGCTTTTCCCTTAGAGCTCTTCTCTTTTCTCTTAGAAAACTCTACTCTTACTCAGAGGTCCAAATCTCCATTCCAATGACACAGGGGGGGAAAAAAAAAAAAAAAAAAAATTCTCTCAAGCACCTGGACCCCTCCTGCCCCAAACACAGGAGTTCTGGGTGATCAATGAATTTAAAAGGCAGGAAGAATGGATCATTAACAGAAATGAACATAACCACAGTTACTACTTTCTAAGAGTTGGAAAGAATTACCCAGGGCAGAGCTTCCAACTGAAACACTGTAATTATTAGACAACAAACAGACAGACAGACAGACAGACAGACAGACAGTCAGACAGACAGACAAAAACCCTGAAGTACAAGAGACTCTCCCCTTCTCTCTCTATAACACACACACACACACACACACACACACACACACACACACACACACCCCTCTCTTTCTCTACACCAAACTCTTTTTAATCGCTTGATTTTCAGTTTCTCACTTAGTGGAGCACCCCTTTTCTTTAGGATCAATCTCCTCCTGGGTTTCTTTTTATACCAAAGGGGGGCAAGTTACACATAATCCAGGAGAAGGAGGCCAAAGCAATCAGGTTATTAAGGAACATCAGGAGAGAGAAATTAAATGCTGGTAGACACATTGAACAAGTGCTCTGAAACAAATGATATTCAAATTAACCTCTTAGTGTAGTTTTAAACCAATCGGTCAGCATAAATGCAGAGTTAGAGAGACAAACTGACCCTTAAAACAGGTTGGGAATTGTGAACAGCCTGGAGAGGCCACATTTTTCTTCCTTCAGGGGCAGTGGGAGAGACTTTGCCCTGCCTGTTGTTATGTAAATTAGAACTGAGACCTGCCCCAAGCAAGCCCGGTTTAGTGTAAGAATCTTACTTCCCCGCCCTGATAACTGGCACCCCAGCCTGGCAGGAAACAAATTTTCCCTTGCAGACAAAGCGGTAGGAACCCAAAGTGGCGGGAACCACCCTTCCCCGCTCCCCTCCCCCCTCCCCCCCCCCCAAAAAAAAAACCCAAAAAAACCCACAATGTCACCGAGAAGGCATAGTACAAGTACCTGCTTTATCTAGGCTACTGGTTTGATAAAGTTGGCACTTTGTTGAGGGTATTTGGGTATTTCAATCTCACCTTGACCCCTGACCCGCCCCTCTCAAGAGTTTGTGAAAGATGGATGCGGCTATTTCTCCCTGAGATTTGTGAATGTACAGGTTTATACTTTCTTTGGGTTTCATCCCGTTCTTGAAATGAATCCTGGCAGTGGCCCACATGCTACGACCTCCAGCTTACTTTTGTGTTGTTCAGAGAAGAGTTGTGGTGTGATTTCATCTTTTAGACTTTGTCGAGATTTGGTTTATGTTCCATTCTATGGTCAACTTTGGTAAACATTCCGTATTCACTTGAAAAGAATGTCTGCTGTGTAGTGGTGGCCTTGCAGTGTTCTGAACGTGCCCATTAGGTGTGGGTTGTTCGTGATGTAGTTCTGCTGTCCTTTGTTCCTGATTATTTATTTATGGCCTAAGTCGTCCTCAGCTGCTAAGGGACGAGTGTTCTCATCTCCTTGCCATAATAGATTTATCCATCTTTTCCTTTAATTCTCTGTGGTTTTCATGCAGGTATTTATTTATTTAGTTAGTTAGTTAGTTAGTTAGTTAGTTAGTTATAGCTGTTGATGGACACAATGTCTTTATTTTTGTTTATTTATTTTTATGTGGTGCTGAGGATTGAACCCAGGGCCTCACGAATGCAAGGCAAGCACTCTACCACTGAGCTACAATTCCAACCCTCATGTAGGTATTTTGAGGTTATTGAATGACTTGCACACTACCTTAAGATTGTTTAATGCTTCCTCAAAGATCTGACTGTTTATCAATGTGCTATGTTCCTCCTACGCCTGGCAGTGATTGTCTTGTGTGTACCTTGAAGTCATACTAAAAATAAAATAAATAAGTGACTGGGTACAGTGGCCTATGCCTGTCATCCCAGACAGGCTTCTCTCTCTCTCTCTCTCTCTCTCTCTCTCTCTCTCTCACACACACACACACACACACACACACACACACACACACAGCTGAGGCAGGAGGATCCAGAGTTTAAAGCCACCCTCAGCAAAAGTGAGACACTAAGCAACTCAGTGAGACCCTGTCTCTAAGTAATATACTAGATAGGTAGGGCTAGGGGATGTGGTTCAGTAGTCAGTGAGTGCCCCTGAGTTCAATCCCTCCTTACAGGCCTCCTCCAATAAATAAACAAACAGATAAAAAAATACATACGTTTATTTTGTTTATTTAGGTGATGATGATGATGATGATTTCAATGTGGTGCCCGGGATTGAACCCTGTGCCTCATGCGTACTTGGTAAGTACTGTACCACTGAGCCACAACACCAGACTGACAACACCATGAAGTGCTCTTGCAACCTTTCTCCAGCTTTATTTATCCCAGAGCATGTGGTGTTTCAGTCTAGGGCAACAGACCATGCTTTTTAGCCAAGGCAGCCTCTCTTAGAGCCCTGTTACAGCTTCTTATTACCAAGTGTCTAAATGTAAAATTTGGCTCTGTGATATTGATAGATCAATAAAAATAAAGATACAAAAAAAAAAAAAAAAAGATAAAACGGTCAAACTGACAAAATACAACTTCACAAGGAAGAATCCTTGTGATGATTTGTTCGATGATTTGTTCCTTTTTGTATGGCGTGCTAAGGCTCAAACTCTGTGCCAGGCCGGCCCTCTGCTACTGACCCAAAGACACAGACAGACCCTAGACAAGAAAGGATTCTCAGAGGCTGGTCATCTTCCAATTTTTTTTTTTTTTTTTTTTTTGTACAGAAAAAGGAGGAAACACAAAGCCCAAAGACAAGCAGATCAAATTCCCAAGCAACCGATTTCAAACTGATTTTGACATGTTTCTGTCAATTCCTACATTGTCTGGATGGATCGAACCGTGGCCTAGCAGCTAGTCTGCCTGTCTAATTGTGGCTTCACCGTGGTGGTTTCGGTTTTGAAGTCCCACACCGTCCGTGTCCCCCGCCGGATTCTCTGGGGGTGCTGGGCAGACTGCCGGCGCCTCCCGCTGCTGCGGGGCACCCTGGCGGGGTGGGGGTGGGGCGGCTGGTGGGACGTGTCCAGGTGACTTTCTACGACCCCTGCGAAGCGGATCCCGCTGACACCGACCCTTCCGCCTGATTTTGTTGACGGTTTTCGAGCTCCCCCTGGTGGCCGCTTTTATAGGAGTGTCTTAATCCACTTCTGAGAAGTATCTGTTCAGGTCCTTGGCCCATGGATTGATTGCATTATTTGTTTGATTCTTCCCCGCCCCCCCCCCCCCCCCCCGCCCCGTTGTCGTTGTTGTTTCGCTCTGGGGCAAGGGCCCACGCTTTTTAGCCAAGGCAGCCGCTCTTAGCGCCCTGTTACAGCTTCTTATTACCATGTGCCTAAACGTAAAATTTGGCTCTGTGACCCGGTGGAAAATGACTTTCGGTTCAAGAAAATGCTCATTTCTTACTCAGGTAAATAAATAGGTAAATAAAAACACAAATTCAAATAAGAATTAATGGGCTGGAGATGTGCCTCAAGTGGTAATGCGCTCCCGCGGCATGCGCGGGGCGCTGGGTTCGATCCTCAGCACCGCGTAAAATAAAATAAAGATGTTGTGCCCACCGCATACTGAAAAATAAACATTAAAAAATATTCTCTCTCTCTCTCTCTCTCTCTCTCTCTCTCTCTCTCTCCACCCCCCTCTTCCCTCTCTCTCTCTCCCCCCCCTCCTCCTCCTCTCTGTCTTTACAAAAGAAAAATAAGTAAAAGTTAAAAAGGGGGCTGGGGATGTGGCTCAAGCGGTAGCGCAGTTGCAGTTGCCCGGGTTCGGTCCTCAGCACACAAACAAAGATGTTGTTAAAAAAAAAAAAAAAAAGTAAATATTGAAATTCTCTCTCACTCTCTCTTAAAAAAAAAAAAAAAAAAAAAAAAAAAAAGATAACGTGGCCAGGCAGAGAAAATAGAACTCCCCAAGGAAGAATCCTTATTCCTATTATGATCAGTATTCTTTTTTTTTTTTTTTTTTTCTTTTTTAGAGTAGTTGTAGGTGGACAGCACGCCTTCTTTCGACTTTGTTCCTTTTTGTATGCCGCGCTAAGGCTCAAACCCAGTGCCTCCTATGTGCTAGGCCGGCCCTCTGGCACTGAACCACAGACACAGAGGAGGAAGGTTTCTCAGAGGCTGTTCATCTTCCCATTTTTTTTTTTTTTTTTTTTGGTACAGAGACAGGCGGAAACACCGAGCCCAAAGACCAGCAGATCAAATTCCCCAGCCACCGATTTCGACGGGTTTTTACATGTTTCTGTCAATTCCTCCATTCTCTGGATGGATCGGACCGTGGCCTAGCAGCTAGTCTGCCTGTCTAATAGTGGCTTCACCGTGGTGGTTTCGGTTTTGAAGTCCCACACTGCCCGTGTCCCCCGCCGGATTCTCTAGGGGTGCTGGGCCGATCTGCCTGCGTCTCGTGCCCGCCGCTGTGGGGGGGGGGGGCCCTGGCGGGGCGACCCGGCTGGTGGGACGTGTCCGGGTGACTTTCTACGACCCCTGCGGAGCGGATCCCGCTGACGCCGACCGAGGTTCCGCGTCCCTTCCTCCTGATTTGGTTGACGGTTGTCGAGCTCCCCCTGGTGGCCGCTTTTATAGGAGCGTCGGATCATCGGAAGTCTCCAAGGCGTGATATTCGGCGGCGGTGGCCGAGACAGAGTTCCAGGAGCTGGGCGGCGCCAGCGGAACTGTCTCGGTCACGCTGGGCTGGGCCGTTGTGGCCCGTTGGCGGGATATTGGACCTGCAGGCTTACTGTGTGTGTGTCGGTTGTCTTCTCTCCCTGCACGGTCCGGGCCGCGGGCGCCTCGGGTGGCAGTCTGAGCGGTTCCTTCGCCGCCACGGGCTTCGCTTTGCCCGGTCTGGGTCGGTCGCCGGGACTTCTGTCTTATTTTTCTCCCGCTTCCTCTCCCTCTCCCTCTCTCTCGCGGGTTTTGGCCGCGGGGCTGCGGGGCTTCACCGGGCGGGCCAGGCGGGTGTGCTCGCCCGGCCTTGCCGCATTGCCTCTTCGGGGGCCCGCTGCCCGGGGCTTGTCCTGTTGGCTACGCCCGGCGTCCTTCGGACGTGTTCCCCGTCCGCCCTTCCCCCCCCCCCGGTCCTGCTCGCTGGGGATGGCGGTCCCCGTCTCTTGTCTTTGCCTTCGTCAACGAGGGTCGACCAGTTGTCCCTAGGGGCTCTGGATCTCGGTGATGGGCTCGATTTCGCGGTCCGCTGACCGTGACTGTGTTCAGGGAAGGCGGCAGTGGTGAGTGAACTGTTCCCGGTTGCCCCGGTCGCGATTGTTTTGGCCCGAGTTGGCCGTTTTCTGCCATCGGGTAGGTGCTGACACGTTGTCCTCTGGCGGCACACGCCAGAGCGAGGGAGCTTGGGCCTCCGGGTGCGTGCGGGGCTCTGGGCTGATGGGGTGGCCCGGACCCGTTCCCTCTTGAGCTGCTTGCCTGGGCCTGCGTGCGACGGCTCTTTGGCGCACCTGGAGCGCCCTCGCGGTGGTGCCGCCTCTGGCCGGCCGGCCTTCTGGCGCCGGAGGGCGGCGGGGGTAGGTGGCGGGTGGTCCTTTACCGCCCGTGCGCTCCTCGCTGCGGGCACCGAGGGTGGCGTGACGACGCTTGCTTCCATGGCTCCGAGCCGCGTGTCAGGCGTTCCCCGTTCCGTGTCGTCGGCCGCTCTCCCTGGGGTGTGGGGCCGGCGAGGCCGTAGCAGGCTCCTCTTAGAAGCGGTCCTCGCCGGGTCTCCCCCTGCTCCCTGGGCCTCTCCCGCCCACTCTGCTGATCGATGTGGTGACTTTGCGCTCTCCTGGGCTGGACCAAAGCCGCGCCAGGCGAGGGACGGACATTCATGGCGAATGGGCCGACTCTTCTCGTCCTGCCCGCGGGCCCCTCGCCTTGCCTCCCCGCCCGTTCGCGGTGCGGGGAAGGGCGGGGGTGCGGAATCCGGCCTCGACCTCGCTCCTGGGGTCCTCTGACGTAGCGGGTGCTTCTCGCTCGCCGCCCTCCCTGGGCGGCCAAGGGCCGTGTGTGGCCCTCCCCGGCGCGGGGAGGGCTGCCACCGTGCTGCCTCGGCGCGACGGTGCGCCTCTGCTTCGGTGCTCCTGGGGCGCTCCGGGTTGTTTCCTGAGGTGCCTGAGGCTGAGCCGGTGTGTGCTGCTCCCGATCCCAGTGCCGCTGCCGCGGCCGGCCGCCGCCTCGCTGTCGGTCTCGCCCCGTCCGTGGGGGTTTCCGAGGCGAGTGCCTGACGGGAAGAGCGGTGTCGCTTCTTTCGGGGGATCGAGGCGGTAAGCTCGGCAGCGTTGCCCGTTCCCTCTCCGGGGGGAGGGTGTCGCGTTGTCGTCCCCAGCGCCGAGTGGCGTGGGGAGTGTTAGGCGAGCGGGCGCCCGGGCGCTCTTCCCTCTCTCCGGTGGGGGGAAGGAGACGTTGCCCGGGCGTGTGAGCGATTGTGGCGGGACGCCGAGCTGGGGCCGGTCGGGCCCCCGAGGCGATGGGGCTTTGGGTGTCCCCGGCCGCGAACGCTCAAGAAGCCTTGTGCTTGCCTGTACCGCAGATCCCCCCTCGTTGTCTCGGCGGCCGGTTGGCAGAGGGGCTGGGTTGGGTGCGGCCCACCCTCAGTGAGGAAGTTTCTCTAGCGATCCGTGAAGGGCGTGCCTTGTGTGGGGGTACCGGATTCCCCCGTTGGCCGCCCCCTGCCTTTTGCGCTACGCTACCGTCGGTGGTGTGTGTGTAGGCGAGAGTCCCCCCTCCCCGCCGTCTGGGAGTGCAGGGGTCCGCCGGCCCCCCGCGGGTGGGGGCCGAGCGCCTGCTCTTTGTGCCTACCGCGGCCCACGCCTCCCCCCTTCGAGTCGGGGGAGGGTTCCCGCTGGGCCTTGGCCGGGCCTTCTGGCGCGCGTGGGGCCACTGTGTGGGTCGCTGGTGCCGCGTGTGTGCGCGGTGGCGGTGGGGCGCTGTTCGCGCGGCCGGGGGTTGAGGGGCCGCGTCCCTCTTTCCCCCGCGCCCGCTGCGAGTGTCCCTCTGCCCGCTCCCGGTCCCGAGCCGGCGGGCGACCTGCGTGCGTGTGCGCTGGCCCGGGGCGCGGCCGCCGCGGCCCCCCTGGGAGCGTTCCGCGGGCGGTGTGGTGAGCGAGTGGACCCTGGAGCTGGAGAGGCCCAGGTCGTGGGACTCGTCCGGCCCGAGGTTGTGGCGTTGCATGCTGGCGTTTGGAGGCCAGGCGCGCGTCTCGTCGCGTGGAGGGCCACCCTGTGGTGGCGGGGCGGCGGGTCTCGTGGGAGGTTCCGGGGGTGGGGCCGGAGGCCGGGTTGGCGTCGCAGGCGGTGCGGGACCGCCCTCGCGTGTGGCGGTGGGATCCCGCTTGTTTTCCTGGCGGCCCGACTCTGTGCCCGAGGTCTTCTCCCCGGTTTCCTTTCCGCGTTTCTTTGCCCCTCGCCGCCTCCGGCGCGCCCTCCATCCGGGCGGGGTTGTGGCCCCCTCCTCGCCTCCGCCGGGCCTCCCCCCGGCTGGCCGGTCGCGGCCGCGCTGCCGCCCCCTCCCGGGCGTGTACCGGGTGTGGCGGTGGGCACGCTGGTCGGGCGGTTGTCGTTGGGGATGCTCGTCACGGTGTGCGGGTTGAGGGTTCGGGGGCTTCCCCGCCTCTTGCGACGGCGGTGGGGCGGTGGGGCCCTGT
>NC_135312.1:0-12500 GCF_048772815.1 Callospermophilus lateralis | reverse complement strand
CATTTCCTGCCCCTCCCCCGGTGTGTGTCTCTCTCTCTCTCTCTCTCTCTCTCTCTCTCTCTCTCTCTCTCTCTGAGATTCAGAGGCCACCTTGCACTTCTTCCTGGCCGCAGTTGTAATTCGGCTTTTTACTTTTGATAAGAGTCACTTCTGACATCCTCTGCTCTCCAAAGTCTACGTGACTTCATGACTATGCTGGGCGTGGACTCCAGGACAGATAAGTCTGCCTAAAACAGGGAAGAAAGGTGATATGATTTCCCCTGGATTGAATCCAGAAGTGCCTAACTACCACCACGGAGTTTTTGTGTGTTTTTTTTTTTTTTTTTTTTTTGTTTGTTTTTTTTTTTTGAGATGGAGTGTCCCTGGATTGCTCATGTTGGCTAACATCAAAGGAGACAACATCCTATCTCAGTCTGTGATAACACCTGCGGTGGTGTTATCACATGGGGTGTGTGTGGGGGGGTGTCCTTCCCCTTCCCCTTCCCCTTCCCTCTCTCCTTTCTCTATTTGCTGGTTAAAGCTCGAGGTCTCTGGAGGTTGCCTGATTACTCCCAGGACCTCACCTTCTCTTGTGAGTAGCTGAGGTGGTGGTTGCTGAACACTGTCCCACCATTCTGATCTTTCACTACTCTTACTGTTCTCTTCCAGGACTTTTGCATCGAGTTCCTTCTTCCAAGGATGGTGGAATGATGACAAAGATGATGGTATTGGAGATTTGGAACACTTTTTTTTTTTTTTTTTTTTTTTTGGTGGTTGTTTTTCCTCCCGGATGGCTGTCAAACCTGCAGCAGCACACACATCGGTCCATCTCGAAGTGGAGAATCTCTAAAGGATCTTCAAGGAAAGCGTGGACAAGGAGGATTCAGTCCCCGGGAGACTCTTGACACGAGATGGGAAATCCCCCCCCCCCCATTTCTTCTGGAAAATACCTAATACCAATAAAGACAGGACAAAATGCAGCACAGGCTGGCTGGCTGGCTGGCTGGCTGGCTGGCTGGCTGGCTGGCTGAGGTTTATGTAGCGCCGAGTAGGTCTACAGGTAAAATTGGATCCCAGAGCAACTGTGCAGTTACTCAGGGTCCTTGCCTTCCCCAACTGTCCCCTATCGGACCGAAGCTGCTCCCTCCCCTAAGGCCTTTCTCAGTCGGCTAATCCACCACACTTAGGAGTGGTGAAGGTGGGACACACGTTTTAGGTTTGCTTGGCTTCTTCAGTCGGATCTCATCTCGCCACCGGGTCAGAAACACAAGCATATACACGTGGATGCGCATAGCGACGGGTTTCCACCCTGTGGAACTTGGGAGTTCACAGTGAGTGCTCTGCGGTCTGAGAAAAGCAGCCTCGTTAGTTGCAGTCACTGAACGCTAGGTGGCGCAAAGCTACCGTCATTTTGGAAGGCCTGCCTGAGTTCCATTTCCAGTTTAGATATAATCTATCTACATGTATAGACATAGATACATAGATAGATAGATAGATAGACAGACAGACTGACAGACTTAGATATCTATATCTATATCCATATACAGATCACTACGCTGCAAGCCGCTGCGTCATATCTTCCTCTCTTCCCTCAGCCTACTGAGTCCCTGGAAAGACAGATGGGCACGGGCCTCAGTGCAGTTGTACTCCCGCTTTCCCCCCCCCCCCCCTACAGTAAAGTCCTGGAAGCACTGGGGGGTGGGGAGGACATACCGCTTTCACCCCTGGTATCTGATCACGTTCCTTAGCCTTTAACATGCCCCACCTAGGAGATAGCTTCTGTGCCTCTGCCCGACCCTTGGAATTTCAACTATAATCCCCACTTCCCCCATCCCACTCACTCCAATTCCCCAGTAGTAGTCCCTCCCAAGGCTGTCACCACCAGAGGTCCATAGTAAACACCTCCCGCCCCCCCCCCCCCCCCCCGCCCCTGAGAGTTATGAGGGAGGGCCTGGATGAGGTTAAGAGAGAAACGAACAAAAATAAAACAGTGATGTTTCCCGTGTGTGTGTGTGTGTGTGTGTGTGTGTGTGTGTGTGTCTGTCTGTCTGTCTGTCTGTCCGTCCGTCTGTCTAGTGTGTACCTGTCTGAGCCCAAAACCCAAACAGGATGGATTTGGGCCTGGGGGAAGGAGAGGGAGGCCCTTCCTGGGTTTACTTTCTGGGGAAGGGAAGAGACAAAGGAAAAAAAGGTGAGGGTGTTGCCCAGCAATCAAGACCCTTTGTGGACCAATGCCCAAGGCCCTGGGTTTCTTCCCCAGCCTAGCATCACAAAAGAAACAAAAGTAGTGAACAAAGACAGACTCAAACAACCAAAACAGGCAATAAAATCTCATCTCAAAGACTCTGTGCTGGGCTGGGATGGGCTGGGATGCGCTGGGGTCCTTTATATCTCAGCGTTAGAGTGGTCGCCTAGCATATTCGAGGCCCTGGGTTAGATCCTCAGCTCCAGATAAAAAGAAATTAATAACATAAAGGCATTGTTTAAATACATACATACATACATACATACATACATACATACATACATACATAAATAGGTAGATAAATAAAATCCAGACACTAGAAGAGACCTTGCTCACACAGACAGAGGTGGTGGTGGTGGTGGGGGGAAGATCAAGATGGAAATCACTCTACCCTTGGCATCCAATAGACAAATATGGCTCCCCATACTCATGTCAGGGTTTCCTTGGTGGGGATGGAACCAGAAACCAGCCCCTCACACAGGGGCTGGTTTCTGCCTGGAGCCTGGAACTGGGGACTGAACACAGACACAGTTTACCACTGAGCTAAACCAACATCCCCTTTTTATACAGATATTTTTATATATTTTTGGTAAATCCATTGATTTATGAGTTGAACCCAGAAGCACTCACTTGACCACTGACTGAGCCACATCCCCATATTCAATATTATCTATCTATCTATCTATCTATCTATCTATCTATCTATCTATCATCTATCTATTCATTTGTTTTCTGGCTTGCTTGCTTGTTCTAGTTAAAGCTTGGTCCCGGGGTTTCAAAAACTGACTTCCAGACCACTCACGTTATAAAGGAATCAAGCCTTTATTAAAGCACAACTAGTGGCGACTGAGCAGAAGAACATAAAGCTGTTCCCCTGGCCAGCCCCAAACAATTGCAAGGGTGCCCCTTATAAGCCTCAAACCTGCAAAAGGGACGTTTTGGGGGGAGGGGGCGTCTAGCTAATGCAAGCAAGCCATGTTACAGAAGCGGGAGAGTGAAGTCAGGCGGAGGGACGCTCAGCCAATCACAATCAGCCTAGCCACTCCAGTGACAGAAGCTTAGCCCCCCCCCCCCCGCTCCCCCTTTTATGGGCTAGTTACAGAAACAATGTCCCATTAGGTAGTTCCTTACTCTTAAAGGTTTCTATAGCACAAGGAAAAGAACATCTTGCGTCAGTCATGACCCTTCTACTTGGCCTGGTTGTTTTACAGAATGGGGACATAAAACAAAACGGAGTCCCATTTGCTTTTACTATCACAACTTTTCTTTGGGAGACAGGGGTCTCCTCGCGAGGTTACTTTCGCTATGAGTTTACGATCCTTCTCTCAACCTCCTCCTGATCCTCTTGGGGGTGGGCGGGGGAGGATCGACATGAACCCCCAACCCATACCTTTAATTTTTTGAGCTGTAGATGGATGGACACACTATCTTTACCTTATTTACTTGTTTGTCCCTTTGTTTTGGGTTCTGTGGTGCTCAGGATGGAATCCAGCGCCCCACACGTCCCAGGCAAGTGCTCTACTACCGAGCTAAAACCCTAGCCCAAGCTTTGCATTCTAGAATGAATACATTTCCTTCTATGCTGAAGGAACACAGACACATTTATTGCACAACAAGCCCAGAGATCTTCACATCACACTTGCCTAGAAGTCCTACATACATTCATTGACCTTTGACTTTGGAAGCCAAGTTCAGAATCTACCAGCTCTGGCCAGACTCTGGCCAGATAACTGCCACGATGTGGTGTTTTGCTCACCAACAGTTGGACCTAGGAGAACAGCTTGGACTCAAGTGGACAAATACTCTTATGCATTCAGGAAACAGTGCCACTCACCTGGTACAGGAGTGTTCTTTCAACAAATGATCCCCAAACCCTTACTTTTTCGATTAAAACTAACAGATGTGAAAACTGGTCATTAATGGCACAGATCTTTTTATTTATTTATTTATTTATTATTTTTTAGAGAGAGTGTGAGAGTGAGAGACAGGGAGAGAGAATTTTTTTAATATTTATTTATTTAGTTAGTTAGTTAGTTAGTTAGTTAGTTTTCCGCGGATATAACATCTTGATTTGTTTGCGGTGCTGAGGATCGAACCCTGGCCGCACGCATGCCAGGCGAGCATGCTACCACTTGAGCCACATCCCCAGCCCCAAGCACAGATCTTTCTCTTTTCGTTTTCTTTTCTTTCTTTCTTTCTTTCTTTCTTTCTTTCTTTCTTTCTTTCTTTCTTTTTTTTTTTTTTTTTTTTTCTAAATCTGAATGTTACACCGAATGCATGTGTTAGAACTTCCACATGTGTCACTGACTATGGGATAAGTTTAGAGCTTCGATAAAATACACGTTCTAATAAAAAGGGTGACCTCTCATGTAGGAAACCTATATGTCTTTAAGTGTACCGACTTTTTAATAATAAAAAAATCTCTCAGACACAGCACAGCATAGTACTCTAGTCCCCAGATGTGCACACATCTCCAGTGACAGAGATGTGGGGTGATTCAGGAGAATCACAAGACTAAGCCCAGCCTCAGCAACTTATGGAGCCCTGGGGTAACTCGACAGAGAGAGAGAGGGGGGGGGGAGAGACAGAGAGAGAGAGAGAGAGAGAGAGAGAGACAGAGAGACAGAGAGAGACAGAGAAGGGGGGATAGGTGTTGGGGGGGGTGTTGCTCAGAGGCAAAGCATCTCAGAAGGAAGAGGGGGAATTTATTATAATAAGAAAACATAAGAACTGAACCTTTACAGCAACAAAACTCTGATGACTCTGCTGACACTCTGTTGTTCTAACCCATCGGAGGCCTAGCAAGGTTATCAAACAGAAAAGTGATTTTCTGGATGAAAATTCTAAATATTTGTTAGCCAATGGGCAGATAACCCACCCTGAAAGTCCATATGGCTTCACCTATGATTAGGGAGGGGGAGGGTAGGGAAAAGAGAAAGGAAAAAGGATATGGGTTTTAACATGAGCCTCAGTGGCTGAGCAGTGAGACTTATACTCAAAGCCTATAAAGTGGACCCCTGTTACATTTTCTGACACCCACCACCACCTCACCCCCCCCACCCCCCCCCACCCCGCTTTAATTGATTTGACAGTTGGGAGAAAAATTAAAAAAAAAAAAAAAAAAAAAAAGACAAAAAAGGACAACAACAGCAACAGACAGAAACAACAACCACCCTTACCGAATTTCTGAATTTACATGAGTGAATGACTCTTCTTGATTCTCAGTAACATAGTTTATACTTTTCATGGTTTTTGATTTGTTTGTATGTAATTAAAAAAAAAAAAATCAGAAGAAATTATTGGTATGCATGGTGGTGGTGGTGGCGGTGGTGGCAAAAAGTAACCTGGAACCTGCTTTACTTAGGCTACTGGTTTGATAAAGTCTTCCTTGCATGGATGTGTTGTTGTAGGGACAAATGAGGCAAGGCACCGACCGAACAGAGCAGGAAAACGGTTTTATTTGGCTGCAGCCAGGTTCAGAGAAGATGGCTTTTGCTGTAAGGAATTAATCCCCTGAACCCAAAGTTCAGGTAGTTTCAGAGTTTTATACCCAGCATGTAAGGGGAGGGGCTCAGAAATTCATGGTCTGCAGAAGTTCACATAAAAGCAGCTTTTTCTCTCACTGTCCTGGGCATGTTAACCCTTGGAGGACAACACCTGAGAAGGGGAGAGCTTCTTCTCCCCTGTCTACTCTCCCCCTGCCAGCTGTTACCATGGAGTCCAGTTGGTACCCTCTCGTATCTTAAACATGTAGACATCTCTGTGAAGCCCAGCTCAAGGCCAGAGGCCTTGTTTGCACATTTCTTCAAAGTACTGTTCTGGACATGTTTGTGAAAGACTAGTAACGGGGTGTCCAGCACCTGGAGTGCTGGTATCTTCTCGGCCAGTGGCCAAGTAAACAGGGCGACACGAAAATAGGAAGTTTATCCACCTTGAATTCTTTTGCACAGAGAGACTCTTTTGCTGACAGACCTAAAACCAGTCTGGGTGAAGATTTCAGAAGAGGCCCAGTTAAGACTTTTCAGTGGAGAAAGGGGGTGCCACTTCAGATGATGAAGTTTTACCTAACAATAGTTTGGTTTCCAAAGGCTTTTTTTTTTTTTTTTTTTTTTTTGGTAATCCAATCCCCTGCTTTTCCCTTAGAGCTCTTCTCTTTTCTCTTAGAAAACTCTACTCTTACTCAGAGGTCCAAATCTCCATTCCAATGACACAGGGGGAAAAAAAAAAAAAAAAAAAAAATTCTCTCAAGCACCTGGACCCCTCCTGCCCCAAACACAGGAGTTCTGGGTGATCAATGAATTTAAAAGGCAGGAAGAATGGATCATTAACAGAAATGAACATAACCACAGTTACTACTTTCTAAGAGCTGGAAAGAATTACCCAGGGCAGAGCTTCCAACTGAAACACTGTAATTATTAGACAACAAACAGACAGACAGACAGACAGACAGACAGACAGACAGACAGTCAGACAGACAAAAACCCTGAAGTACAAGAGACTCTCCCCTTCTCTCTCTATAACACACACACACACACACACACACACACACACACACACACACACACCCCTCTCTTTCTCTACACCAAACTCTTTTTAATCGCTTGATTTTCAGTTTCTCACTTAGTGGAGCACCCCTTTTCTTTAGGATCAATCTCCTCCTGGGTTTCTTTTTATACCAAAGGGGGGCAAGTTACACATAATCCAGGAGAAGAAGGCCAAAGCAATCAGGTTATTAAGGAACATCAGGAGAGAGAAATTAAATGCTGGTAGACACATTGAACAAGTGCTCTGAAACAAATGATATTCAAATTAACCTCTTAGTGTAGTTTTAAACCAATCGGTCAGCATAAATGCAGAGTTAGAGAGACAAACTGACCCTTAAAACAGGTTGGGAATTGTGAACAGCCTGGAGAGGCCACATTTTTCTTCCTTCAGGGGCAGTGGGAGAGACTTTGCCCTGCCTGTTGTTATGTAAATCAGAACTGAGACCTGCCCCAAGCAAGCCCGGTTTAGTGTAAGAATCTTACTTCCCCGCCCTGATAACTGGCACCCCAGCCTGGCAGGAAACAAATTTCCCCTTGCAGACAAAGCGGTAGGAACCCAAAGTGGCGGGAACCACCCTTCCCCGCTCCCCTCCCCCCTCCCCCTCCCCCCCCCAAAAAAAACCCAAAAAAAACCCACAATGTCACCGAGAAGGCGTAGTACAAGTACCTGCTTTATCTAGGCTACTGGTTTGATAAAGTTGGCACTTTGTTGGGGGTATTTGGGTATTTCAATCTCACCTTGACCCCTGACCCGCCCCTCTCAAGAGTTTGTGACAGATGGATGCGGCTATTTCTCCCTGAGATTTGTGAATGTACAGGTTTATACTTTCTTTGGGTTTCATCCCGTTCTTGAAATGAATCCTGGCAGTGGCCGACATGCTACGACCTCCAGCTTACTTTTGTGTTGTTCAGAGAAGAGTTGTGGTGTGATTTCATCTTTTAGACTTTGTCGAGATTTGGTTTATGTTCCATTCTATGGTCAACTTTGGTAAACATTCCGTATTCACTTGAAAAGAATGTCTGCTGTGTAGTGGTGGCCTTGCAGTGTTCTGAACGTGCCCATTAGGTGTGGGTTGTTCGTGATGTAGTTCTGCTGTCCTTTGTTCCTGATTATTTATTTATGGCCTAAGTCGTCCTCAGCTGCTAAGGGACGAGTGTTCTCATCTCCTTGCCATAATAGATTTATCCATCTTTTCCTTTAATTCTCTGTGGTTTTCATGCAGGTATTTATTTATTTATTTATTTATTTAGTTAGTTAGTTAGTTAGTTAGTTAGTTATAGCTGTTGATGGACACAATGTCTTTATTTTTGTTTATTTATTTT
Source organism: Callospermophilus lateralis (assembly GCF_048772815.1). Classification (NCBI taxonomy): domain Eukaryota; kingdom Metazoa; phylum Chordata; class Mammalia; order Rodentia; family Sciuridae; genus Callospermophilus; species Callospermophilus lateralis. Next base: position 4,409 of record NC_135312.1, on the reverse strand, counting down.
TATGTGGTGCTGAGGATTGAACCCAGGGCCTCACGAATGCAAGGCAAGCACTCTACCACTGAGCTACAATTCCAACCCTCATGTAGGTATTTTGAGGTTATTGAATGACTTGCACACTACCTTAAGATTGTTTAATGCTTCCTCAAAGATCTGACTGTTTATCAATGTGCTATGTTCCTCCTACGCCTGGCAGTGATTGTCTTGTGTGTACCTTGAAGTCATACTAAAAATAAAATAAATAAGTGACTGGGTACAGTGGCCTATGCCTGTCATCCCAGACAGGCTTCTCTCTCTCTCTCTCTCTCTCTCTCTCTCTCACACACACACACACACACACACACACACACACACACAGCTGAGGCAGGAGGATCCAGAGTTTAAAGCCACCCTCAGCAAAAGTGAGACACTAAGCAACTCAGTGAGACCCTGTCTCTAAGTAATATACTAGATAGGTAGGGCTAGGGGATGTGGCTCAGTAGTCAGTGAGTGCCCCTGAGTTCAATCCCTCCTTACAGGCCTCCTCCAATAAATAAACAAACAGATAAAAAAATACATATGTTTATCTTGTTTATTTAGGTGATGATGATGATGATGATGATTTCAATGTGGTGCCCGGGATTGAACCCTGTGCCTCATGCGTACTTGGTAAGTACTGTACCACTGAGCCACAACACCAGACTGACAACACCATGAAGTGCTCTTGCAACCTTTCTCCAGCTTTATTTATCCCAGAGCATGTGGTGTTTCAGTCTAGGGCAACAGACCATGCTTTTTAGCCAAGGCAGCCTCTCTTAGAGCCCTGTTACAGCTTCTTATTACCAAGTGTCTAAATGTAAAATTTGGCTCTGTGATATTGATAGATCAATAAAAATAAAGATACAAAAAAAAAAAAAAAAGATAAAACGGTCAAACAGACAAAATACAACTTCACAAGGAAGAATCCTTGTGATGATTTGTTCGATGATTTGTTCCTTTTTGTATGGCGTGCTAAGGCTCAAACTCTGTGCCAGGCCGGCCCTCTGCTACTGACCCAAAGACACAGACAGACCCTAGACAAGAAAGGATTCTCAGAGGCTGGTCATCTTCCAATTTTTTTTTTTTTTGTACAGAAAAAGGAGGAAACACAAAGCCCAAAGACAAGCAGATCAAATTCCCAAGCAACCGATTTCAAACTGATTTTGACATGTTTCTGTCAATTCCTACATTGTCTGGATGGATCGAACCGTGGCCTAGCAGCTAGTCTGCCTGTCTAATTGTGGCTTCACCGTGGTGGTTTCGGTTTTGAAGTCCCACACCGCCCGTGTCCCCCGCCGGATTCTCTGGGGGTGCTGGGCAGACTGCCGGCGCCTCCCGCTGCTGCGGGGCACCCTGGCGGGGTGGGGGTGGGGCGGCTGGTGGGACGTGTCCAGGTGACTTTCTACGACCCCTGCGAAGGGGATCCCGCTGACACCGACCCTTCCGCCTGATTTTGTTGACGGTTTTCGAGCTCCCCCTGGTGGCCGCTTTTATAGGAGTGTCTTAATCCACTTCTGAGAAGTATCTGTTCAGGTCCTTGGCCCATGGATTGATTGCATTATTTGTTTGATTCTTCCCCGCCCCCCCCCGCCCCCCCCCCCCCCCCCGTTGTCGTTGTTGTTTCGCTCTGGGGCAAGGGCCCACGCTTTTTAGCCAAGGCAGCCGCTCTTAGCGCCCTGTTACAGCTTCTTATTACCATGTGCCTAAACGTAAAATTTGGCTCTGTGACCCGGTGGAAAATGACTTTCGGTTCAAGAAAATGCTCATTTCTTACTCAGGTAAATAAATAGGTAAATAAAAACACAAATTCAAATAAGAATTAATGGGCTGGAGATGTGCCTCAAGTGGTAATGCGCTCCCGCGGCATGCGCGGGGCGCTGGGTTCGATCCTCAGCACCACGTAAAATAAAATAAAGATGTTGTGCCCACCGCATACTGAAAAATAAACATTAAAAAAAAATATTCTCTCTCTCTCTCTCTCTCTCTCTCTCTCTCTCTCTCCTCTCTCTCCACCCCCCTCTTCCCTCTCTCTCTCTCCCCCCTCCTCCTCCTCCTCTCTGTCTTTACAAAAGAAAAATAAGTAAAAGTTAAAAAGGGGGCTGGGGATGTGGCTCAAGCGGTAGCGCAGTTGCAGTTGCAGTTGCCCGGGTTCGGTCCTCAGCACACAAACAAAGATGTTGTTAAAAAAAAAAAAAAAAAAAAGTAAATATTGAAATTCTCTCTCACTCTCTCTTAAAAAAAAAAAAAAAAAAAAAAAAAGATAACGTGGCCAGGCAGAGAAAATAGAACTCCCCAAGGAAGAATCCTTATTCCTATTATGATCAGTATTCTTTTTTTTTTTTTTTCTTTTTTAGAGTAGTTGTAGGTGGACAGCACGCCTTCTTTCGACTTTGTTCCTTTTTGTATGCCGCGCTAAGGCTCAAACCCAGTGCCTCCTATGTGCTAGGCCGGCCCTCTGGCACTGAACCACAGACACAGAGGAGGAAGGTTTCTCAGAGGCTGTTCATCTTCCCATTTTTTTTTTTTTTTTTTTTTTTTTTGGTACAGAGACAGGCGGAAACACCGAGCCCAAAGACCAGCAGATCAAATTCCCCAGCCACCGATTTCGACGGGTTTTTACATGTTTCTGTCAATTCCTCCATTCTCTGGATGGATCGGACCGTGGCCTAGCAGCTAGTCTGCCTGTCTAATAGTGGCTTCACCGTGGTGGTTTCGGTTTTGAAGTCCCACACCGCCCGTGGTGTCCCCCGCCGGATTCTCTAGGGGTGCTGGGCCGATCTGCCTGCGTCTCGTGCCCGCCGCTGTGGGGGGGGGGGGCCCTGGCGGGGCGACCCGGCTGGTGGGACGTGTCCGGGTGACTTTCTACGACCCCTGCGGGGCGGATCCCGCTGACGCCGACCGAGGTTCCGCGTCCCTTCCTCCTGATTTGGTTGACGGTTGTCGAGCTCCCCCTGGTGGCCGCTTTTATAGGAGCGTCGGATCATCGGAAGTCTCCAAGGCGTGATATTCGGCGGCGGTGGCCGAGACAGAGTTCCAGGAGCTGGGCGGCGCCAGCGGAACTGTCTCGGTCACGCTGGGCTGGGCCGTTGTGGCCCGTTGGCGGGATATTGGACCTGCAGGCTTACTGTGTGTGTGTCGGTTGTCTTCTCTCCCTGCACGGTCTGGGCCGCGGGCGCCTCGGGTGGCAGTCTGAGCGGTTCCTTCGCCGCCACGGGCTTCGCTTTGCCCGGTCTGGGTCGGTCGCCGGGACTTCTGTCATATTTTTCTCCCGCTTCCTCTCCCTCTCTCTCGCGGGTTTTGGCCGCGGGGCTGCGGGGCTTCACCGGGCGGGCCAGGCGGGTGTGCTCGCCCGGCCTTGCCGCATTGCCTCTTCGGGGGCCCGCTGCCCGGGGCTTGTCCTGTTGGCTACGCCCGGCGTCCTTCGGACGTGTTCCCCGTCCGCCCTTCCCCACCCCCTCCCCGGTCCTGCTCGCTGGGGATGGCGGTCCCCGTCTCTTGTCTTTGCCTTCGTCAACGAGGGTCGACCAGTTGTCCCTAGGGGCTCTGGATCTCGGTGATGGGCTCGATTTCGCGGTCCGCTGACCGTGACTGTGTTCAGGGAAGGCGGCAGTGGTGAGTGAACTGTTCCCCGTTGCCCCGGTCGCGATTGTTTTGGCCCGAGTTGGCCGTTTTCTGCCATCGGGTAGGTGCTGACACGTTGTCCTCTGGCGGCACACGCCAGAGCGAGGGAGCTTGGGCCTCCGGGTGCGTGCGGGGCTCTGGGCTGATGGGGTGGCCCGGACCCGTTCCCTCTTGAGCTGCTTGCCTGGGCCTGCGTGCGACGGCTCTTTGGCGCACCTGGAGCGCCCTCGCGGTGGTGCCGCCTCTGGCCGGCCGGCCTTCTGGCGCCGGAGGGCGGCGGGGGTAGGTGGCGGGTGGTCCTTTACCGCCCGTGCGCTCCTCGCTGCGGGCACCGAGGGTGGCGTGACGACGCTTGCTTCCATGGCTCCGAGCCGCGTGTCAGGCGTTCCCCGTTCCGTGTCGTCGGCCGCTCTCCCTGGGGTGTGGGGCCGGCGAGGCCGTAGCAGGCTCCTCTTAGAAGCGGTCCTCGCCGGGTCTCCCCCTGCTCCCTGGGCCTCTCCCGCCCACTCTGCTGATCGATGTGGTGACTTTGCGCTCTCCTGGGCCGGACCAAAGCCGCGCCAGGCGAGGGACGGACATTCATGGCGAATGGGCCGACTCTTCTCGTCCTGCCCGCGGGCCCCTCGCCTTGCCTCCCCGCCCGTTCGCGGTGCGGGGAAGGGCGGGGGTGCGGAATCCGGCCTCGACCTCGCTCCTGGGGTCCTCTGACGTAGCGGGTGCTTCTCGCTCGCCGCCCCCCCTGGGCGGCCAAGGGCCGTGTGTGTGGCCCTCCC